>NC_064814.1:31772439-31816840 GCF_023721935.1 Panthera uncia
GAAGGACAGCAAGCAACTACACATTTAAACTGATGATCTTGCCTGGGTGGCGCAGTCGGTTAAGCGTCCGACTTCAGCCAGGTCACGATCTCGCGGTCCGTGAGTTCGAGCCCCGCGTCAGGCTCTGGGCTGATGGCTCGGAGCCTGGAGCCTGTTTCCGATTCTGTGTCTCCCTCTCTCTCTGCCCCTCCCCCGTTCATGCTCTGTCTCTCTCTGTCCCAAAAACAAATAAAAAAATTCTAAAAATGAAAAATAGAGAAGTCTTTTTTTAAAAAAAAGAAATTCAAAATAAGGCTAACTCCAGAGCCTATGCTTTTTGGGATGATTTTATCTCCCAGGGGACATTTGGCAGTGTGGAGATACTCATCACAACTGTTGGGACAGGTGCCATTGGCATTTAGCAGGTAAATGTCAAAGTGTGCTGCTAAACGTCCCAAAATATATATTACAGCTTTCTAATAAAGAATTATTTGGCCCCAAACGTCAATAATGCTAAGGTTGGTAACTCTAAACTGAGAAAATATGGCATGGGGCCATATTCTTAAAATGTGTCATTGAGAAGTCTTTTTTTTTTTTTTAACATTTATTTATTTTTGAGACACAGAGAGATAGAGCATGAACGGGGGAGGGTCAGAGAGAGAGGGGGACACAGAATCCGAAACAGGCTCCAGGCTCTGAGCGGTCAGCACAGAGCCCGACGCGGGGCTCGAACTCACGGACCGCGAGATCATGACCTGAGCTGAAGTTGGACACTCAACCGACTGAGCCACCTGGGCGCCCCCCCCACCCCGAAGTCTTAATAAACAACACAGTATGGTAGAAAAGGGAAGGTCAAAATGGAGCAAACTTCTGTATAAATACTCAAGCTCTATTCAAAAGGTTGAGGATCCTTCTTAGATTGGTCTTGATACCTTATCCTTATTTTAGAAATGGCTGCATCAGGCTATCTCAGTCTGATGCTAGTAAATATTTGAAACATAGTGAACTCTTATCTGATTCTCTGCCTATCAGTTCTCAACCTGTTGATAAATTGGGTCCCAGTCACTTTAGTTACAGCCAGATCAATGCAAATGTCTGGTTTCAATATAAGTAATATTCTCGTTGTAAATTTGTATGTTATTTTGATTTTTATACATCAGTTTCTTGTGAGATTTGTTAATTAATATTCCTCCATGTAGTTAAGGTTGAAACACTCACACTTCTGAGCCTCCAAGTTCAAACTGCTATATTTTGTCATAAATTTTGGCAGATAATTGTCAGGATGGTAGTTTTAGAACATTCTTTGACACTCCTCTCATCAGGAGGTAGGATGTATTTTGTCCCTTTCTCTTGAATCTGAATGGGCCTATTACTGCTTTGACCAATAGTGTACCACAGAAGTGATGCTATTGACTTATGACAAGAGATTATAAAAGGCTATGCACCTTCTGTCATACTCACTGGAACACTCACTCTTGGAAACCTGAGCCACCATGTAAGAAGTCAAACTACTCTAAGGCCATCAAGTTGGACACATTTTGTGTAGGCATTCATAGGCCCAGCTGAGCACCCAGTTAACAGCCAGCTTCAACCTCCAGTTTGGAAACATAGTCAAATTAGTATCTTGAAAACAATGTACATATTAGTCATTTTTTACTCAATTTTTCCAATATAAAGGAAAAAAGTATAATGTGAGTGAGTCCTCTTGGACATCTAGCCCATTTGAACCTTCAGATGACTTTATCCCCAACCAACTGCTATCTGACTGCAACCTCGTGAGACCTACAAGTGAGAACCACCTAGCCGAGCCCAGTCAACCTACAGAGCTGTGGAATACTATAAAATGGTTTTTGTTTTAGCCACCAAGTTTTGAGGTAGTTTGTTATGCAGCAACAGATATCCAGAATAGCCTCTTGAGAGTCTCCCTGGGTAGGGTGTCAGATCTTTCCAATTTGTGTCTTCAGGTGCCTTCTTAGAATTTCAGATTTTCCTGTACAGTGTCTTTTAGCTTCCTCTGTTCCTTTTCATTCCCACTGACATCATTCTCTTCTGTGTTCTCATTCTTTCCCATTGCCCCACTGATCTTTAAGCCTTCAATTTCTCTTTTTCAATCTACCCTGCACTCATCTGAAAGAATATTTATATATTAAATTTTCTTAGAACATGGTTTTTATCATGTTTCTTTCAAATTCAGTATTTTTGCCAAAACTGGGAACAAATTCCTTCTCCCAAAACAGCTTAGATTTAATCTTGACCTTTTGCCTATGTCCATAGGCTTTATACATTAAAGACTCATGAAATTATTGGCATATATTTCCAGAGATACAAAGTTCCAAAATTTTATATAAGAATTTAAAAAGATATTTGAAAAATAATTTTATACATGAAGGACCCAAGTTTATTTTGCATACATATTTTGATTTGCCTTTGTGCAAATAACTGCAATGTATTGTGCTGTTATTTAGGTAGATGGAGGTTCATCAAATCTTAATAGTCCTCAACATGCAGGATTACTAAAAACCACGTGTGCTATACTGGTGCCAGATATGTCATTTATAGATCACTCTTTCATAAGGCAACAAACAGCTTCATATGCCCAAATCATTTCCTTTCTGGAGAAGATACATTATGTCAGCATGGTTACCATGTGTGGTAATTGATAATGTCTGTGCCACATGGCTTACTTCTACCCTTGTCCAACACAGCTATTCTACCACCTATGATTACCATATGTTACAGCACTCTAGGTTAATGGAATCATTTCCATCTTCCCTTCTAGTCACAAATGTCATTGTGGCTCAATTCCATCAGATCCACACTCCACAAAGAATAAAGTGTTCAGAACACTGAGCATAGAAGACACCTTTGTGAAGTTTTCATATTTAGTTGCCTGCTTCATTTTTATTTTAAAAAGCAGTTGGATTTTTTTGATGAATGCTCCAGAGTGAGTAATGGGCATCTGCTGACTAAAATAGAACATGATCAATATCACTCTCAATTATTGCATGTATTTACTCTAAATAAATATAAAAAGGGAATTAGAAATTAGATGATGATGATAAAGATAGACTTTTACTACTATAAAGCACTTTTTAGTTTCTGTAAAGTGAAAACTTGTAGCAAAATATTGAAGTGGATTTTTTTGTAATAGAGCCCATTCATTTTCGAAGAACCATTAATTACAGAAGGAATACACCACGTTAGCCATTTTTAATACGTTCATCAGAAACTACCACGAACCCCTGCCCTCTTCCTCTTTCATAAGCATGTCATAATAAATTCACAAATAATTTTGCTTCCTCAAAAAGCTATACTAGATAAAAACAAAGATTGTTATCAGTAGTGGTTAAAACACTAAGAAAAAAGAGGCTGTGTGGGGAACTTCTTTGCTTGTTAAAACCAATGAAATAGTGCATATAGGCCTATTATTACCTGATGTGAATATTAACTTTGACAGTTTTGGACTGTTGCAGCAATATGACCATATTAGCTAGCAATAGAGAAGTAGTAAAAATTAATATAGCAGTCATATTTTTGGCAGCAAATGGAGATTATTTTAAAGTTATTGAGGGGTGCTTGGATGGCTCAGTTGGTTAAGCATCTGACTTCAGCTCAGGTCACGATCTCATGGTTTGTGAGTTCGAGCCCCACGTCGAGTTCTGTGCTGACAGCTGGGAGCCTGGAGCCTGCTTCAGATACTGTGTCTCCTTCTCTCTGCCCCTCCCCAACTTGTGCTCAGTCTCTGTATGTCTCTCAAAAAATAAATAAATGTAAAAAAAAATAAAGCTATTGATCTAGAATGGAAAAGATGTAGCTAGGGTATATTGAGGAGAAAGGAGGAAAAATTCTTATTTGAAAACATTTCCATGTGCTTAGTTTTTTCATTTGTCAGGTATTCTATTGCTCCCTACTGGTCAGTTTGACAACACAACTGAATTAATATCTTAACAAGTACTTATATATTAGCCATATTTCCATTCAATTTTTAAAATATGAGTGAAAATTTACACATTCTTATATTTACATTTTAACATTCATCATTAGGCCTGGCCTTAACCATTTTCCTAGGCAGTAGATATGAGATTATACATTTTATTGTTATTATACTTTTTTCAAAAATATAAAAATATTTGTTTTATCATTTGGGATATAGCATCAACTTCAAATTGATAGATTTTTATAGTTACCCATAATAAAATTGAGGCTTTTCTGGAAATAGTATTTCTATTTTTTCCCTATAAAGAGATAAAACAGGCATACTTTAGAATAGACGGAATAGTATAGATTTGCACAGCCAAGAAAATGTTAACTGGAGATAAATCAGGAAATTAATAGATTTTTATTAGTTACAAGTACCAATTATTTACCATATGTCAAACATTTTATTAACGTTTAAAAATTAATAGACTTTATTTTTTCAAGTTTTAGATTTACCAAAAAAAAAGGAGTGGAAAGGATGGAGAATTCCCATATATACCCTCTCCCCGACCCCCAGTTTCCCCAATTATTTAACATCTTACATTAGTTAGGTAGTTGTTAGTGGAGTCAATTCATTATTAACTAAAATACATAGTTTAGATTAGGGTTTTACTGTTGTTGCTGTACATCCTGTGGATTTTCAAAAGTGTCTAATGATATGTATCCACCATTATAGTATCATACAGAATAGTTTTTGCTGTCCTGAAAATCCTCTGTGTTCTACCTATTCATCCTTTCCTACTTCCCTTGAACCCTTGGCAACCTTGGCAACTTTTAATTCTAGGTCATAATTTACTGCTAATTTCAAGTAAGCTCAATGTTCCAGAAGCACCTTTGAAGACCTAAACTTGCTTTAATGCCTGCTTAATCCACTTATAGTTATTATATATATATATGTATATATATATATATATATATATATATATATATATATCCATTTTATAGTTCTTTAAAGTTGTGTTTGTTATTGTATCAGTTGTGATCCAGTTAAGAAATCAGAGGGAATAGAATACAGGGAACTGGTTGTACAAGTAACAGAAGAATTGAAAAGTCAAAAGGGAAGGTGAGGCAGTCTTGTTTGGGCTGCTATAACAAAAATATCATAAACTGGGTGGCTTATAATCAACAAAAATGTATTCCTCACAGTTCTGGAGGCTGGAAGGTCTAAGATCAGAGTTCTGGCAAATTCAGTGTCTGGTTACAGAAAGCCACCTTTGTAATTAAAAAAATTTTTTTTAATGTTTATTTATTTTTGAGACAGAGAGAGACAGAGCACGAGAAGGGAGCGGCAGAGAGAGAGGAAGACACAGAATTGGAAGCAGGTTCCAGGCTCTGAGCTGTCAGCACAGAGCCTGACGTGTGGCTTGAAGTCACGAACTGCAAGATCATGACTTGAGCCAAAGTTGGATGCTTAACCAACTGAGCCACCCACGTGCCCCCAGAAAGCTATCTTTTTACTGTGTCCTCATATGGTGAAAAGGGAGAATGGTATCTCTCTTTTTTTTAAGTTTTAATTTAAATTCTATTTAGTTAATATGTAGTGTAATATTGGTGATATTACATGATATTATGTGATTCATCACTTACATATAAACCCAGTGCTCATCACAACAAGTGCCCTCCTTAATACCCATCACCCATTTAGCCCATCCCCTGACCACCTCCCCTCCAGCAACCCTTAGTTTGTTCTCTGTAGTTAAGAGTCTTTTATGGTTTGCCTCCCTCTCTTTTTTTTTCCTTCCCCTATGTTCATCTGTTCGTTTCTTAAATTCCACATATGAGTGAAATCATATGGTATTTGTCTTCCTCTGACTGACTTATTTCACTTAGGAAAATACACTCTAGCTCCATCTATGTCGTTGCAAATGGCAAGATTTCATTCTTTTTGATGGCTGAGTAATATTCCACTGTGTGTGTGTGTTTGTGTGTGTGTGTGTGTGTGTGTGTAGTACATAGTATATATATGTATATATACATATATACACACATACACACACTACTTCTCTATTCATTCATCTGTTGATGGATGTTTAGGCTCTTTCCATAATTTGGCTATTGTTAATAATGCCGCCATAAACATTGGGGTGCATGTGCCCCTTTGAATCAGTATTTTCATATCCTTTAGGTAAATACTTAGTAGTGCAATTGCTGGGTAATAGAGTAGTTTTATTTTTAACTTTTTGAGGAACCTCCATTCTGTTTTCCAGAGGGGCTGCACCAGTTTGGATTCCCACCAACAGTTTAAGAGGCTTCCCCTTTTCCCCCATCCTCGCCAACATCTGTTGTTTCCTTTGTTGTTAATTTTAGCCATTCTGACAGATGTGAGGTGGTATCTCATCATGGTTTTGATTTGTATTTCCCTGATAAGTGATGTTGAGCATCTTTTCCTATGTCTGTTAGCCATCTGTATGTCTTCTTTGAAAAAATGTCTGTTCATGTCTTCTGCTCATTTCTTTTTTTTAAGTGTTTATTTTGAGAGAGAAAGAGAGAGAGAGTGGGGGGGGGGGCAGTGAACGAGGGAAAGAGAGAATCCTAAGCAGGCTTCACACTGTCAGTGCAGAGCTCAATGTGGGGCTCGATCCCACAAACTGTGAGGTCATGACCTGAGCTGAAATCAAGAGCCAGATGCCCAACCAACCAACCCACCCAGGTGCCCCACTTCTGCCCATCTCATAACTGGATTATTTGTTTTTTTGGGTGTTGAGTTTGATAAGTTATTGACAGATTTTTGGATACTAACTCTTTATCAGATGTTATTTGTAAATATCTTCTCCCATTCTTTAGGTTGCCTCTTAGTTTTGTTGATTGCTTCATTGTGCAGAAGCTTTTTATGCTGATGAAGTTTCAATAGTTCATTTTTGCTTTTGTTTCCCTTGCCTCCAGCAATGTGTCTAGTAAGAAGTTGCTATAGCTGAGGCTATAACAAAGAGGTTGCTGCTTATGTTTCCTCTAGGATTTTGATGGTTTCCATCTCACATTTAGGTCTTTCATCCTTTTTGAATTTATTTTTGAGAATGGTATAAGAAAGTGGTCCAGGTTCATTCTTCTGCATGTTGCTGTCCAGTTTTTCAAACACCACATGTTGAAGAGACTGTCTTTTTTCCATTGGATATTCTTTCCAGCTTTGTAAAAGATTAGCTGACCATATAATTGTGGGTCCATTTCTGGGTTTTCTATTTTGTTCCTTTGATCTATGTGTCTGTGTTTGCCAATACCATACTGTTTTGATAACTAAAGCTTTGTAATTTAGCTTGAAGTCCTGAATTGTGATGCCTCCAGCTTTGCTTTTCTTCTTCAAGATTGCTATTCAAGATTGCTTTTGTGGTTCCACACAAATTTTAAGATTGTTTGTTCTAGCTCTGTGAAGAACGCTGGTGGTATTTTGATAGGGATTGCATTAAATATGTAGATTGCTTTGGGTAGCATAGACATTTTAACAAAATTTTTTATTCCAACCCAGGAGCATGGAATGTTTTTCCATTTCTTTGTGTCATCTTCAATATCTTTCATAAGTGTTCTTTAGTTTTCGGGGTACAAATCTTCTAACTCTTTGGTTAGGTTTATTCCTAGGTATCTTATGGTTTTTGGTGTCATTGTAAATGAGATTGATTCCTTGATTTCTCTTTCTGCTGCTTTATTATTGGTGTACATAAATGCAACAGATTTCTGTTGATTTTGTATCCTGTGACTTTGCTGAATTTGTGTATCAGTTCTGCAATTTTTTGGTGGAGTTTTTTTTTTGGTTTTCTACATAGAGTATCATGTTGTCTGCAAATAATGAAAGTTTGACTTACTCCTTGCTGATTTGGATGCCTTTTATTTCTTTTTGTTGTCTGATTGCTGAGGGTAGGAGAGAAGTGTCTCTTTTTTTAATGTTTGAGAGAGAGAGAGAGAAAGAGAGAGAGTGTGTTCACACAAGAGGGGGAGGGGCAGAGAGAGAGAAAGAGAGAGGGAGACACAGAATCCAAAGCAGGTTCCAGGCTCCGAGCTGTCAGCACATATCCCAATGCATAGCTCCAATTCATGAACCATGAGATCATGACCTGAGCCGAAGTTGGAAGCTTAACTGACTAAACCACCCACGTGTCCTTCCTGAGCCTCTTTTTTTAAAAACACTAATTCCAAGACCAACCCTGCATGACGTAACCACTTCCCAAAGACCCCATCTAATAATACCGTCACCTTGGGGGTTAGGATTTCAACATATGAATTTTGGGAGAACACAAACATTGAGTCTATAGTAGGCAAGATTAGGAAGCTAGAAGCCACTGCCATTTGGCTGATGGACAAATGGAAGATGCTGTTTCTGGAGCTCAGAGACTGGTGTCATAGGCAAAAGTTGGAATATCAACAGACATGTTCCAGGGGAGCAAAGCTATCAAGGAGATGCAGTAGACATTAGAACTGAAATAGGCAACAGGGAATAAATATCCTGGTTTTTCACCTTCTTCCTACCTTCCAATTTCCTGCCAATACCTCCCACTGATCAAATTTCAGCTGGAAGTCGAATGTCAAGGAACCTGGTGAATACAGCCTGAAAGGTTCAGCCTCCCTACAATACAGACCGAAGAAGGGAGAAGGAATGGATATAAAAGCAAAAAGGACAGGGACTAACAAATTAATCAGTTCTTTTTAACTTTTTTTTAATGTTTATTTTTGAGAGAAGAGCATGGGGGAGGGGCAGAGAGCGAGAGAGAGAGAGAGAGAGAGAGAGAGAGAGAGAGAGAGAATCCAAAGCGTGCTCTGTACTGAGAGCCTGATGTTGGGCTTGAACTCATGAACCATGAGATCATGACGCTTAACCAACCAAGCCAACCAGGTGACCCCAATTCTTTTTAACTTTTAAAATCAATTTTATTGAGGTATAATTTACTTATAATGCCTTTATATAAAATGTACACTTTAATAATTTTTTTAAGTTTATTTTTAAAATTTATTTTTATTTTTGGGGTGTTTGGGTGGTCCAGTTGGTTGAGCACCCAGCTCTTGATTTCAGCTCAGGTCATGATCTCACAATTCATAGGTTCAAGCCCTGCATTGGGTTCTGGGCTGACAACGCAGAGTCTGCTTGGGATTCTCTGTTTCCCTTTCTCTCTCTGCCCCTCCCCTGCTCACACACACTCTCTCTCTTGAAAATAATGAAATAAATAAAATAAAAATAAATAAATAAAACATTAAAACATTTTTGTTTTTATTTTTTAAGTTTACTTATTTTGAGAGAGAGAAATAGAGAGCAAGCAAGCAGGGGAGGAACAGACAGAGAGAGAGGGAGAGAGAGAATCCTAAGCAGGATCTGTGCTGTTAGCGCAGACACTGGGCTCCATCTCATGAACTGAGAGATCCTGACCTGAGCCAAGATCAAGAGTCAGGAGCTTAACTAACTAAGCCACCCAAGTGGCTTTAATAATTTTTGACAAAATGAATATACATATGTGACCACCCAGTTAAGATATAGAACATTTTAATCCCCTATTCCCTCCAAGTTCCTTTTCACTCCTTTGCCATGAATCTCCCATCCACCTTAGTTCCTGGCAACCACTATAGATTAGTTTGGCCTGTCCTGTCATTATAGATTTTTTGCCTCTTCTAGAATTTCATGGAAATGGAATCATATAGTATGTCTTCTTTTGTGCCTAGATTTTTTTTTCACTCAGCATGTTTTTGAGATTCATCTATGTTGTGTTTATCAGCTTCTTTTTACTGCTAAGTAGTAGCCTATTGCATGAATATACCACAATTTGTTTATCCATTCACCTATTGATGGACATCTGGGTTATTTCCAAATTTGAGCTATTACGAATAAAACTATTGTGAACATTTATGTACAAGGTTTTTTGTGGTGTGTATATGTGTTTGGTGGGCATGTTTTCATTTCTTGTGGATAAATATCTGGGAGAGGAATTGCTGGGTCATATAATAAAAAATTGCCAAACTCAACAATTCTTTTTAATTTTATAGATATGATCATTACTGTGAATGTCCATGAAAGGACATTGTGCATTTCCTCCAAAGAGCTAAGGTTAGAGGGAGGGCAATTCTTATGAGAAAAAAAAAAAACCCTCAGAGAATTTAAATACCCTCGATATATATGCTTCCATAGCTCAATATTTTTAAATATATAGTAAGAAAGGGATTGGGGAAGTGTAGAAGAGGAACTGAAAAGGAAAGTAAAGCAATGCAAAATAATGACTAAAAAGACTTCTTGACAATGGTAAAGTCATCCTACACAGCTGCTCTGAGATCCCAGCACTGCTGTCAGCAACCTTCTGTCAAAGCTACTTTGTCCAATGAATGCAATAGGAACCATATTTGTGAAAGAATATCTTTATTAATATAAGCAAATACACCTTCATTTATAGTAATAAAGAGGTGTGGGCTTTTTCCTTTACTCTTAGTGGTAATGTTTCCCCAACATATAACACTTCCCTTTGATATGTGAGGTGAGTCATAAGTTAATGTCACAAATAAATGTCATCTAGATGAGGGAGGCAACTACATTACAAAGTAGGAAGGTGTAGCTTGATATGAATTGTTACAGTTGACAGCTATGTACTCTTGAACTAAATGACATCATGTCAAATTCTGAGATATTAAACAGTAGTTGGAATGTAAAGTTGTGGACATTTAGGTTTGCAGCCTTAAAAGTTTTGTCAATCTTTTCCAGACATTCTGAAAAGGAAATGAACAGGTGGATTGAAAACAAAGACAAATGAGGAGTTTAAAGGCTGTCTTGGCATTTCATAGGAAAGTTGTCTATGCTGGTGATATTTTAAACAAAACACATATAAATACATTTACCTTGTCTGGAAACAGATTTATTGGGTCTTTCCATTTACTTTTGAGACAAAAATAAATAGTTATAGAGGACTCATGTGCATTACCCACTGTACACTTTCTATCATGTATTATTTAATCTCAAACCAGCAGAAAGAATGGATGTCTATTTTACTATGATGCTATATTACATGATGCTATATTACATGATGCTATTACATGATGCCCGTACATTAGTGAGCTCAACCCACTTAATCTTAAAATAACAGTATCAGGTCAGGGATTTAGAATACAGTATTATATGAAAACAGTTGGCAGGGAGACTCCTTCTTCTGCCATTAATAACTGACTAGAAATGGTATTTCAGACCCAGTTTCAGTTACGGGGTAGATAATTTGTGAACATGTTTTTCAAAGTAGAGAAAGAATCACTGTGTTTTTGCTGAATTATATGTTGCCATGGACATGGCAGTATGCAGTAATGATGCTATCATCTATACAGCTGTATAACACAGCTTCTCCCTCCCTCACCCCCCTCAGTAAGGCTTGAAAATAATAGGTTTGCGTGTAGTTTGGTAAGAAAATTAGGATCATTTGAAGTCGTTTCAGTTTCAATCTAAGAAAGAAAGAGGCTCCAGGGATGGGGAAGAAGAGCAAAGACAATGTACAAAAAGTACATATTATGTAATGAAGTGTAATATGTATTATGCAGAGACTACAGAGGGGTTTCTTGGTATGCTGGAAAACTAATGGCTTTGCAGCAAAAAGACCTGGATTTTAGTCCTTGTTGTATCACTTGTGCGTGACCTTGACCAAAGTCACCATGTCTTTATGGCTTAATTTTCTCATCTGTAAAATGGAACTATAATGATAATGCTATCTTCTACCTTAGGTGCTATTGTAAGGATTAAAGGGATGAAAACGTGTAAACTATAAAGTCCTATAAAAATAAGGCTTTATAGACATATTGCAGTGTTGAATCTTCAGAAGCAAGGAAGAGTAAAGGAAAAGGTTCTAGAAGGCTTCGGAAGCTGACAAACTGGGTTCTAATTACAATGCCATGGCTGGTAGTTGTGAAACCTTGAAGCAAGTAAAGTACCTTATCTTGGTTCCTGTTTTTGAGAAATGAGGATAACACCACTTTCTTCATAGAATCAAGTGAGAGAATATCTGCAAAGCAACCTATCACTTGGTAGGTGTTTGATAACCCCCTCCCCCAAACTACTTATTAAATTAATGTCATCAACAACAAAAGGTGTTAACACTGTAGTATCTTTCAACAGATACCTACGCCAAGGCAAGGCCGGGACAGATAAAAAAAACCTGAGGTAAATCTAATCCAAGTGGTAACCAACAGCTAGACTTGGAGATGTCTTAGTTCACTCTCATCCTCTTGAGGCTAGGGTATCCGTACAATAAAGACAGGCAGAGTTGGAGAGCGGTCGATTCGAGTGTCCTTTGGACTCCGCGGGCTCGACGGGAGGGACCCTGAAATTCTTAATTAGAGCCGGTTGCCATGGCGACAGTCTCTAGGCAGCGTGGGCTGAGCTCTCGGGAGGGCTGGAGGGTGGGCTGCCGCTGGACCCCGAGCGCGCGCCCGTCACCAACTTTCCCTACAGACCCGGGAGGGGGGCAGCGCGCTCCGCCCCCGCCCCCGGGCCGCGCACGTCCGCGCTCGGCGGCGCGCACGCCTGCGGGAGCCCTCTCCAGGCAACCTAGTGCTGATCGCTCGTGCCGGTGTGGCCGTTAACAGCCTTTGCGGGAGCCTGAGGCTCGAGAGCAGCCCCCTCCCCTTCCTGGACTCCCCCCCCCCCCACTTTCCCGGTCGGCCCCGGGGCATGAGTAGCGATGGCCGGCTGCAGCCCTGAGGAGAAAACTTACCGGCGCTTCCTGGAGCTATTCCTGGGCGAGTTTCGCGGACCGTGCGGCGGCGGCGAGCCTGAACCGGAACCCGAACCCGAGTTGGAGCCCGAGCCCGAACTGGTAGTGGCTGAAGCGGCCGAGGCTTCGGTCGAGGACCCCGGGGAGGAGGCGGCCGCCGTAGCCGCGACGGAGGAGGGGGAGCAAGAGCACCAGCAAGACCCCGAGCCCGAAGAGGAGGCGGTGGAGGAAGAGGCGGCGGCGGCAGCAGAGGGCGAGGAGGAGGAGGCGGCGGCAGCCCGGGGGCAGTCGGCCGTGCCACCGCCGCCGCCGCAGCCCCAGCTGCCGCCTCTGCCCCCGCTCCCGCGGCCGCTGTCGGAGCGCATCACCCGTGAGGAGGTGGAGGGCGAGAGCCTGGACCTGTGCCTGCAGCAGCTCTACAAATAGTTAAGTAGCGGGGCTTGGCTGGGGGTGGGCCCGCTGTCTCCGCCGCATCGGCCTCGACGCGGCTCTCTCGGCCCCTCAACTGCTCTCCTTTCCTCTCTTCACCCCCACTCCCGCGCCTCGCGCCGTTGGAATCGCCCCAGCTGCTCCGACTCGGGCGGTCTCTGCGAGCTGCCCACGCCCGCCTCGGCCTCCGCGCCTCCTGCCTGACTGGGGAGCCGCCCCCGGCGCCCTCCCGCCGGCCTCGGCCCCTTCTTCCCGCTGCACCTCGGCTGCCCACTTCTTGTTCCACTTCACAAGCCCCCTTTTCCTTCATGCTTCGGAAGGTCCTTTCTTCCCGTCTTATGAGCTCCCTCTTCTTCCCGGCTCCCTTCCTCTTCTTGGGAGGTTTCCTCCCACCCGGGTCTGTCTTTTCCCAGTCTGAGTCCCTTGTTGTTTGGCGGCGGAGAGACGCGACTCTTTTCTAGGCTGAGCTGCGAGGTGCCTTCTGCGTAACCGCAAAAACAGTGATAATAATACCGGCCTTATAGCCACAGGAGAGACTGGGGTTGATTTTCCTTCAGGCGCTCAGCGTTGAAAGTGAAGCGGTGTTTAGATGGGCTTAATCCGCGGAAGCCGAGTGTTTTAAAGATTTTTGATAACTTGTAATTGAGGGAGGTGGGAAGGAATTGAGAGGGAAGGGTAAGCACATTTTTACCAGCGAATCTTCAGGTGAAAGACACAGAGTCATAATTCGTTAAAGTGGAAAAGTCAGGCTGGTTTGATAACATTGCAATTACGTGCAGTATTTTCAGTCCATTAAGTAAGTAGATGGGGTAGGGGAGAGAAAGCAGATGGCTTAGCTACACAGATGAAAGTCTAAAATAGAAAGGTCGAGGCTTTGCCTTTCATCCCAGTTCTGGTTTTTGTGGGCTTGAAATAGAAACGGTTTACAATTGCGTTTCTTTCTAAATGGAATTGTTCTGAAATAATGACAGAGGAGAATACTGACAAATCTCTGAAAACATTGGTAAACCTGAGAGTGTCTTGGCATTCTGCTGATAGTTGTGATGAAAGGTGTTATTCTGGCTCCCTAAAAGTTTACTGCTTCAAGATTCACTGCAATTAAATTCAAACTCACTTCTTGGATTTTCTCAAAAGCCTGACTTGAAAGAAGGGCCTGGAAAGTAAATGTCAGGTCTTCATCCAATCTAACAGACATCTGACCAAATCATTCTTCCTGTTAAAGCAGAAGTTTATCAGTAGGGAAAAAGCATTTAATGTATGTGCTGTAGAAGTGGACTGTGTTGATGTCCTACACTTTATAAGCTATTTAAAATTTAATTTTAAAATACTATCCGGTTACCAAAGTAATAATGCTTTCTGGGAAATGTAAAAAATAAAATGGCGTGTAATACCACCACCAAGGATAAACAGTATTAACGTTTTAGAATATTTCTTCCTAGTGTTTGAAAACTGTCATAGGAAAGGGCTTATGAAATGTCATTTTCAAACACTAAATAGACACTTGAAACTTCCTGCTTAAAATAAAATGGAAATGTTTACCAAAGTGGAGGAATTTATCTCAGCATCAGACTAATTTTATTTTGACAGCTCTTACCTTTACAAATGCAGTGACAGAATTAAAGAAACACAAACAGTAGAGAAGGTTCATTAAAAAGAGAGTCATTAATTTAGAACAACCATGAACATTTACCATTCAAGAAGATTTTGAAAAACTGAAATCTATATAAAGATGCTAAGTAAGATGGTAAGTAGATGTGTTTTTCCATATGGAAAGGAAGCAAGATTAATTTCAACATACATAAAACTAGAAAAAGTATTCAAATGCTAAAATGACCATTTGAGAACAGAAGTTTGGATTTGAAGTAACTAGCAAAGTTAGAAAATATTATTTCACCTTAAGTTAAAGATTTCATGATTTTTACTGTGTTTTGTGCAAAAGCTATTAACCTATTTTTACTCGGATATAAAATGGCTGGCTTGTTTATGTAAAGTATCTTCAAACTCCTTAACAGATTAAAAAAAGCAAAAAAATCTTCACGGTTTAAAAAACATACTTTTAAGTTAACACTTTTAATTTTTTTTTTTAATAAAAGAAAATCATATCAGTCACCAGAGTCAATACTGGAAGACACAGTAGAGGTAGATCATGTTTCTGTCTAAGCACTTTATTTTACAGTTGAGAAAAGTGGATCTGAACTAACAAATTATGTACAAATAGTTCTGACTTTTCTCAACATAAACTCTGAACTGCACAACTCTGCTTTACATATTTGAAATGATGGGTCCTCAAGTTTCCTAGGAAATATTTTGAAATGATTCTGATTAGAAATATGTTGAGAGGCGCTGGGTGGCTCAGTTGGTTAAGCGTCCACCTTTAGGTCATGGTCTCCCAGTTGGTGAGATGGGGTCCGGAATTGGGCTCTGGGCTGACAATGCAGAGCCTGCTTGGGATTCTCTCCCTTTTTCCCCTCTCTCTTTAAAATAAATAAATAAACTTAAAAAAGAAAGAAAGAAATAAAAAGATGTTGAAATTGCTTACTTGGGGAAAGTTATTATTTTTTTTTCCAAAATATTTTCTCAACCACCCACTCCTTATTTTGGGAATTCTTAATATGCTTTAAAAACTCTGTCATACTTGTCAAATGGTGCTAAAATTCTTAAATAGAGCTACCTGAACTATATATTCACCGATTTGATAGTTGGGACTAGTGTAAGAAGAAAATCACACTGCATTTAATACCAGTTGTTTTTGTTTTTTGTTTTTTAACGTTTATTCATTTTTGAGAGACAGAACGGAGTGTGAGCTGGGGAGGGGCGGAGAGAGAAGGAGACAATCTAAAGCAGGCTCTGAGCTGTCAGCACAGAGCTGGATGCGGGACTCAAACTCACTGACTTCGAGATCATGACCTGAGCTGAAGTCCGACGCCCAACCGACTGAGCCACCTAGGTGCCCCTTTAATACCGGTTTTATAAGTCTGTAGTGTGTGTTTTCTGTCAGGATTTTATAACTATACAATATGTAGCTGCTAAACAGACTAAGCTTCTCTGAAGAAAAGAAGTAAAGGTGCTTATCTTCTTATTACTCTTTTATGTATAGACTGGTTGAAAGTAAAAAAAAAAACCAAACATAGTGAATGTTTTTCTCAATATTTTGCTTCTCAAGAATTTTAGAATAGGAACAGCAGATATAGTTAAACATTCTTCATTTTGATAAAGTCAGGACTACCTTGAGATAAGCACTTATTTAGGTAAGTAAAGGATCAATGTTTAAATAAACAAAATATAGTTATAATTAGCAACTTAAAAGTTTTTCAAAGTAGTATTTGGGATGAAGTTTTTGCTTTCAAAATGGGAAATATATATTTAGATATCCTCTACTAGATAAAAACAACATGTAACATTTTGAAAGAATAAGAACAACAATTTGAAAATAGCAAAAGTCTCCTTGGATGGGAAAGACCTCTGTTGTGGGCTATTAAATACCTTTTTAAGGACCATTTAAACATTTTTTTCCAGTTTATTAAACTTTAAGAATCAATAATAAAAGCATGTGATATTTTAGAACTTTTACTGAGTTGATCTATTGTCATAAAAAATTCCAGTGATTTAGAACCTTTTTCTAATGACAATATTAGGGTTTCTGAGGTTAATGAGGGACTTGCTTTGAAAAGGTGGAAATGAGGATTATAGCTTTGAAATAGTTGGCAAATAAATAAATAAAAAGTTTACAACTGATCTTAGAGCAGATGTGAATATGAGGCTACATGTATAGGTTACATGGGTCAATACTGTGTATTTGTCTACACTATACTGGGGATAAATCTATTTGTTTTCATCCAGAAGAAGCACATGCTCTGAAGTCTTTACTAGAGGTATATGTCATTACATTTTTAGAGCAGTTGTTTCCTTATTTTTTATTTATTTTTATTTATTTTAAAATTTTTTAACACTTTATTTATTTTTGAGACAGAGAGAGACAGCATGAATGGGGGAGGGTCAGAGAGAGAGGGAGACACAGAATCCGAAGCAGGCTCCAGGCTCTGAGCTGGCAGCACAGAGCCCGACGTGGGGCTCGAACTCACGGACCGTGAGATCATGACCTGAGCCGATGTCGGCCGCTTAACCGACTGAGCCACCTAGGTGCCCCTAGAGCAGTTGTTTCCTCAGTTACTCATTGTACTTCTTGATGGGGAAACATATTCCAGCACCCTGGCAAAGTTAAGCAGTTCCATATAGTAATGAGAGGTGCGAGGGCACTTTTAAAATAGCTTTGAAAAGAAAATCTTTGGTTATAGACACTAGTAATTCAGTTATATTGAATTATGTGAAACATTTAATGAGTTTCAGATAGTTCAGAAATTACTAAACTTTGTCTCACTTTTACATATATAAACAAAAAATAACTGCATGCAAGTTTTATAGTATCATTCATTTAAAACTACACCTTTTTTCTTATTAGTAAGTAATAAGTAGGGGTGCTTGGGGTGGCTCAGTTGGTTAAGCGTCCGACTCTTGATGTCTCTTCAGGTTGTGATCCCATGGTTGTGGGATTGAGCCCTGTGTTAGGCTCTGTGCTGACATCGCGGAGCCTGCTTGGGAATCTCTT
The DNA here is from genome assembly GCF_023721935.1 of Panthera uncia. Lineage (NCBI taxonomy): Eukaryota > Metazoa > Chordata > Mammalia > Carnivora > Felidae > Panthera > Panthera uncia. The sequence continues at coordinate 31,790,086 of NC_064814.1, forward strand.
CTCTGCTCTCTGCCCCTCCGTTACTCATTTGTGCTCTCTCTGGCTCAAAATAAGTAAATGAACATAAAAAAAAAAAAAAAGAAGTAATAAATGTTCACTATAAGAAGCAGAGAAAATTCACATTAGCAAGAAGAAGAAGAAAGATATCAAGCATTCATTGTTAACCATAGTTTTCAAGTTTTATTCCTGCCTCTCAGGCTGCTGCTTTTCTGTGAGCTTTTAGTACTCTGCCTATCCCTTGAATATTGATGTTTGGTCCTTAGCCTTTTCAACTCTGATGTCTTACTTGTTTGTAGTTGATACCAATTTCTCCCATGGCTTTGGTTATTTGATTCCCAACTCTGTTTCCATCTCTGCTTGGAAACAGCCCTACCTAGATATCCAAAAGGCTTCTCAAACTGTTCAGAACCTAATTCAATCTTCCAACTCCCTCTGTCTCCCTCAAAACAAACAAAACTAAAATCTGATTCTCTTTTTGGTGGGTCCATTTCTGATTTCTCTTTTTCTCACCCTTCACATTCAATAAATTTTGCCTTGTAAACATCTCATAGATATGTCCCACTCCATTCCCATTGTCATTGTCATCTTTTGCCAATCTTCCTCTTCTCCAGTATATTCTCCCCAGTATAAGTGATTCCTCTAGAATCTAGATTATGTAGATTGTCTAATTGTCACCTACTGCTTAAACATTTTTATTCTTTTCTCAGCTAGCCAGACTGTGCAGTTAAAGGCACAGTACTCCAGACCACTAAGTCTGCCCAAGACTTCTGACCCCAGCTGCAAGGAGTTAGGGTTCAACTACAGAGTTAGATGGAAGAGACCACACAAGACCACCCTCACTTCTGACATCAACTGTAAGTTTAGGGATTTCTTAAAACCACCCCTAGATTTGGTCACCTACTGGAAAGACTCACAGAACTCCCTGAAGGCTATTGTACTAATGGATATTGTTCCTTATAGAGAAAAGTTACAAATTACAACCAGCCAGGAGCACCTGGCTGGCTTAGTCGGTGGAGCATTCAACTTTTGATCTCGGGATTATAAATTTCAGCCCCATGGTTGGGTGTAGAGATTGCTTAAAAATCTTTAAACAAAAAGCAAGGGGGTGCCTAGGTGGCTTAGTGGTTAAGCATCTGGCTGTTTTTAAAAAAATGTTTATTTTTGAGAGAGAGAGAAAGACAGAGCCCGAGCAAGAGAGGGGCAGAGAGTGAGGGAGACACGGAATCCAAAGCAGGCTCCAGGTTCCAAGCTGTCAGCACTGAACCCAGGCAGGGCTCGAATTCACAAACTGTGAGATCATGACCTGGGTCCAAGTCAGACACTTAACCAGCTGAGCCACCCAGGCACCTCAAGCACCTGACTCTTGATTTCAGCTCAGGTCATGATCTCCTGGTTCGTGAGTTGAAGCCCTGCACCCAACTCTGCTGATGGTGTGGAGCCTGTTTGGAATTCTCCCTCTCTCTCCCTCTCTCTTTGACCCTCCCTCCCTCCTTCCCTGCCTCTCTCTCTCTCTCTCTCTCTCTCAAAAAAAAAAAAAAAAAACCCAGAAAACAAATTAGGACCAGCCAACAGAAGACATGCATGGACACAATCTAGGAGAGTTTCAAATGTGAAACTTCTGTTGTCTTCAGGGATGTGCTCCCCTCTCCAGGATTGATGTGGATAATAACACCTAGAGTATTCCAGCCCAAGAAGCTCACTCGAGCTTCAGCGTCCAGAGGTTTTTTGTTTTGTTTCATTTTTAAATTTTATTTAAGTAAATTCTGTACCCAGCGTGGGACTTCAATTCATGACCCCAAGTTCAACAGTCGCACATTCTAAAAAAAACAAAAACGAAAACAAAAAACAACCTTCTTCCAACTGAGCCAGCCAGGGGCCCCGGTGTCCAGAGTTTTTATTGAGATTGATTGGTTGAACTGGAGGTCAGGCTGATACCATGTGGTCCCAGGGGCCCATCATAAATAATGAAGGCACTCCCATTACTCCAGAAATTCCAAAGTTTAGAGGTTACCTCCTGGGAGCCACAGACAAAGGCCAGACCTCTCTCTGGGCAAAGCCAAATTCTTTACTGTATACCTTCATTACTTATCTCTCCATTGCTCTTCAGGTAAAATTCAAAGAAGGCCTTATAATCTTATTCCATCAGCCTCATTTCTGAATCACTGTCTGCTGACTCCATCCCACCTCTACAGCTCTAGAAACTACGGCTATTTTAGACTACTAATATATTAGTTTGAACATGCCGTGTTTGGTCTTACCTCTGCACTTTTGCATATAACACAGTATTCCTTCTACCTAGAATACTATGCACCCCCACTACCACCCTTCCCAGTCCAATCTCTTACCCATTCTTTAGGTCTCCATTTAACAAACAGCTTATTCACCATCCCCACACTCATGAGTTAAGTGTCTCTTCCATGTGCCCCTCTAGAATACCCAGTGCCTTTTCCTGTTGTAGCACTTGTTTGATTCATTATTTTTTTTGTCAACAAATATGTGTTTTTTACTAGAGCAGTGGTTTTCAAAGTGAGGTGTACCCAAAACAATCCATTAGGGCAAAAGAAGAAAATACTGAAATCTATTTAGTTGTATACAAAATGCAAGTGTAAGTACTGTTAATACTTGATGTGTTGATTTAGATGGGCAGTTCCGTGTGACAACTGATTTTATGTCAAGCATGGTAAATGAGGTATACTGATGAAATGCAAGTTTCACAGGTTAGAAGAATCAACACTGGCACCCTCCCTCCCATTTTTCAGAATGTTATGAAGTATTGCAGTTTACCTACACTGATTAAATGGATTTATTATATTTCCTGGTTTTAACAAAATTAACCCTCACAAAATGGATGTTTGGCTTTAAAAATACCTGCAAAATAAAATAAAAATTCCTGCAAAGAAATCATGGGTTTAATATAATATTTGTAAGTGTAAGAAACAACAAAACTCGATTGCCTGTGCTTCTCCCATACTTAGTTACATAAGATTTTTTTAAAAAAGAGAATATCCTATCTGATTAGAAATCAACAAGAATGGATTTATTAAGTAGATTATGTGAAATAATGAAATACAGGTTATTCAAAGAAATACCCAAATATTACTTGTGAGGGGTGCCTGGCTAGCTCAGTTGGTAGAGTATGTGACTCTTAACTTGAGGGTCGTGAGTTCAAGCCCCACATTGGGCATGCAGCCTACTTAAAAAAAAAAATTACCTGTGAGAGTTGTGTGCAAATGTGCATGTGTGTATGTATGTAATTTATAAATATCTGTATACATATACAGATATTCCATATGTATACAGATATACCATATATATACATATATATTTACACACACATACATACACATACATGGTAGGGGAGAGAGAGAGCAAAAAGTATACACACATTGGGGAGGAGGTTCGTGGTGCTCCAAATATTTTGGTAGGGTGTCTGAGCAAGTGTTTGGAGCCATTTGCATTAGATTTATTAGCTACATGTTTGCCATCATATCCCTAGGTTAATATTGAGAGGGACATGTACAACACACAATAAATATTTGCTGATCCAGTGAATGAGCTGAGATTTTTAAAAAAGACAGTTCTGGGGTGCCTGGGTGGCTCAGTCGGTTGAGGGTCTGACTTCGACTCAGGTCATGATCTCACAGTTTGTGGGTTTGAGCCCTGTATTGGACTCTGCGCTGACAGCTCAGAGCCCGGAGCCTGCTTCAAATTCTGTTTCCTTCTCTCTCTGCCCTGTCCACCTGGCTCTCCGTCTCTCTCTCAAAAATAAACATTAAAAATAAAAATAAGTAAATTAAAAATAAAGATTTAAAAATTGTAGTTCTTACAATTTTAAACTGCTTTTTTAAAAACTTAGTAAAAATAAAAAACTTATTAAATTTTGAACTTTTAAGTGTATGGAAAATAAAATAATGCACTCATCACCCACCCTTAGCAATGATCAATTTGTGGCCAATCTTGTTTCATCCTAACCTCCAGACATCTCACCCCACCTCCCATTATATCCTATGTAACTTTAAAATGAACACTCAGTAATTTAATCACAATTCTATTGGACTTTTAGGTGTTAACCAATTTTTGGTTACTCATACTTTGAGCAAACTTTTAATTTTCTTAGTGTGTAGTTCTATTGTTGGGACTGTGTTAAAACATATTTACATATTTAAGACTTTTCATTCACAGTTTTAAAATGTCCTCTAACAAGGTTTTATTAGTTTACCCTCTAGCAGATATATGTTTAAAAAGAATATTTTTTGGGGCACCTGGATGGCTCAGTTGGTTAAGTGGCCAACTTGGGCTCAGGTCATGATCTTGCGGTTTGTGAGTTCAAGCCCTGCATCGGGCTCTGTGCTGACAGCTCAGAGCCTGGAGCCTGCTTCAGATTCTGTGTCTCCTCCTCTCTCTGCCCCTCCCATATTCATGCTCTGTCTCTGTCTCTGAATAATAAATAAACGTTAAAAAAAAATTAAAAAAAATAAAAAGATTTTTTTGTACTATGAAATATTTTAAATATTTACCAAATAGAATAATAAAGCAAATATCCATATACCCATTATTCAGTTTCAACAAATTGTCATAATTAGGATCATTTTAAAGAAATGAAACATTTCATATGGAATTGAAGATTTTGTTTTCACTCTCTTCTCTAAACCCATTTCCTTTTTCTCAAAGGTAATCTGAGGATTCTTGTAATGTATCCTTCTGTATTTTTATATTTTTACTACATATGAATTTGTACGGTCTCAATATATGCTGGGCTTTTAATTTGTTTTTGTTTTTGTTTTTTTTTATTTTTTTTTTAATTTTTTTTTTTCAACTTTTTTTTAAATTTATTTTTGGGACAGAGAGAGACAGAGCATGAACGGGGGAGGGGCAGAGAGAGAGGGAGACACAGAATCGGAAACAGGCTCCAGGCTCCGAGCCATCAGCCCAGAGCCTGACGCGGGGCTCGAACTCACGGACCGCGAGATCGTGACCTGGCTGAAGTCGGACGCTTAACCGACTGCGCCACCCAGGCGCCCCTGTTTTTGTTTTTATAAATAGCTATGTTGAGACTTTAAAAAAGATTTGTGTTGATACATAGAGATCTAGGTTTTTGTTTTTTTTTTTCATTTTAGCTACTATATAGCATTCCATTGTCTGATTGTATTATGACTTATTTATCCAATCTATTGACAGACATTTGGGTTGTTTCTAATTTTTGCATATTATGCACTCTATTAGTTTAATAATAGCTACTGTAATGGGTAAATCCTAAAATCTCAAAAGCCTAACATAGTGTTAATTGCTTGCTCACAGAGTAACCCTCAATGGAGAAGAAAGGGCTGTGTTCTATAGAGTGATTAAGGGATTCAGGCTAATAGAGGGTATGTCACCTTCAACCTGTAGTTTCCAAGGTTGCTTTAGGCATCAACATCCATGCAGCAAGCAAGCATAAGAAGAGTAGAGAATGGTGTTGGAAGTTTTTAGGAGCAGTCTTTAGAAAGGACAAAGGACATATATAATTCTTCTCACTTTTCAGTGAATAGAATGCAAGTCATGTTGGCACCACCCATGGCCCACATTTCACAGCAAACAGAACCGAGAACAACTCTACACCATGGAAAAAAGAACACAGAACTTTGATGGAGAGCTGGCATTCTCTGCCCTTCAGATAATTCTACAGTTTGGTCATGTCTCCTTGTGCATGTGTTTATAGATTTCTTGGGTATATATCTAAAAGTGGGATTGTCAGATTGAAGTTACTTACACTTTTACTTTGTTAGACATTGCCAGATTACTTTGTCCAACTTCATTGTATAAGAGGTTTGGTTTGTCAGTGTTCTAATATTTGAACTGCTCTACCAGTCAGCTCGTATTTTTACATAGCTGTATGCCAGTAATGTCACTGAGCTATAATGGGAAGAGAATACTTCTAGTTGGCTGGAATTTTGGAAGAGGACACTCACCTAGAAGTCTAGACCAGTGCTATCCAAAAGGAGTATAATTGAACCACATATATAATTGAAAATTTGGTAACCACATTTTAAAAATTGAAAGACAGGTGAATTTAGTTTTAATAATTTAGTTAACCAAATACAGTATATCCAAATATCATATATCAAAACATATTACCATTTAAACATGTAATCAATATTAAAATACTGTTTTTAATTTTAATTTTAAAAAATTATTTTAGAGACAGAGTGTGAGCAGGGGAGAGGGGTGGAGAGAGAGAGAGAGAGAGAGAGAGAGAGAATGAGAATCTTAAGCAGGCTCCATGCTCAACATGGATCCCGAAGTGGAGCTTGATCCCATGACCCTGGGATCATGGCCTGAACTGAAATCAAGAGTCAGACACTTAACTGACTGAGCCACCCAGGTGCCCAAAGACATTATAATTTTTTATACCGAGTTTTCAAAATCCTGTGTATCTTTTGCACTTATAGCACATCTGACTTTAGAATATCATACTTCAAATATTTAGGTATCATATCAGGCTAGTGACTGTATTGAATCACACGGGTTTCGTTAAATAACAAAAACTTTAATTCTATAACACGTATCTGACATTTAATTTCAAAGTCACATTTAAATGGGTTCTCCAGTCACCACCTACATCTTTATTCAGTTTTTGGAGGAATAGCAAGCTGAATTTATTTTTCTTAGATTTCTTTCTTGACAAGAGAATAATCTGATTTAGATTACTGAATTGTTAACTTCTCCTCACGGAGTATAGGGGGTGATAGTTTTCAGTTACTTTTCTGTTGTTGTGTAATGTGTTACCCAAACTTAGTGGCTTGAAACAATGCCTATTGTTTTCTTACAGTTAAGTCCAGGAATGTTCCACTAGGTTCTCTGCTTAAGGTCTCAAGTTAAGACCAAAGTGTTGGCCGACTGGACTTATCTGGAGGCTCAGGAGAAGGCTCCACTTCCCAAGCCTATTCCGGTTGTTAACAGAATCTAGATCCTCATGAAAGATCTGAGGTCCCTATTTCCTTGGTAATTGTCAGGTGGGAGCTGATTATCATTCCTAGAAGCCACCCACATTCCTTCTCACAGAGCCCTCTTCATTTTCAAACCACTAATGGCACATCAAAATACTTCTCATTCTTCAAATTTCTTTGGCTTCTCTTGCTGCCAGAGAAAGCTGTCTGCTTTTAAGACCTCATTTGATTAGATCAGATCCACTGAGATAATCTCCCTATTTTCAGATCAACTTGCTGTACAATATAACACAATCATAGGAGTGATATTTCATTAGTATCCACAGATTTTAGCGGTTAAGAGTGGGGCATCTTTGGGGGACCATTTTAGTAATTTTTCATACCACAGTAGAGAAGCAAGATGGCAGAGCATTTTAATTATTTTGTTTCAAAGTCTTTTAATTCCACTTGTAAATGAAAGAAAAATAGTCTGCCCATTTCTTTTTGTCTTCATTTCCACCAGCTTGGTCCAAGTTTTCATCAATTCTTACTTAGCTTCCTGTAGCAGTACTCTATAAACTATTCTTCCACATTTGCCTCCTGTCCATTGGTTTTCCATTCAGCAGTTGTCTGACCTCATCTTGATCTGGCTCTGTGCTCAGTTATTATGTTTCAATCACAGTGGTCTTCCTTTAGTTCCCAGAATCTGCCCTGCTCTGGGCAAAAGCTTGGGCTTTTCTTTGCCCAAGCAGCTTTTCCCCTTCTTTCCAACTACCCAACTCAACCATTAGGTTTAAAGTATCTCTTTCTCATAGAGGTGTTTCCTTACCTGTGGTCTAAATTAAGTTTTGTTTTTGGTTTTCGTAGCATCCTTTTTTCTTTACATCCATTTATCACAATTTATATATATGCATGCATTAGTTGTTTAATGTATCTTCTCCCGAATGCGGACAAGAGATAAAGAATGTTTTGTTGTTCTTTGTGTATCCAGCATCTAGTACAAGTCCTTGCCCATAGTAGGCAGTTATTTGCTGAATAAATGAATGAATCGTCAATTTATTTTCTGTTTGATCTACCATGTTGTTTCCTTTCCAGATTTTTATAGGCCTATTCTCATTCTCTTCTTTCTCTTTTATTATTTTCTTCTGCGGCTCTCTGAATGGTAGAGGAGCTTGGTTTCCTATTGTATGTTATTTTTCGTATGTTAACATTTTCAACTAGCTATAGCAATGTTTACAGTTCTCATCTTTAGCACTCCACAGTTTTGCAAATGAACATTTTTGCAAAATGAACATTTTCAGTGGCATTAAAAGAGTTTTCATGTAAATTCTTTGAGAATATTGTGAACAATGAAAAGTTCGAATAATAATGATAATAATACTGTAGAGAGAGGAAGCTAGTTAAAAGAGCTAGTTAAAAGGGTCGCCTGGGTGGCTCAGTCAGTTAAGCTTCCAACTTCGGCTCCGGTCATGATCTCACGGTTCGTGGGTTCGAGCCCCGCATCGGGCTCTGTGTTGACAGCCGGGAGCCGGGAGCCGGGAGCCGGGAGCCGGGAGCCGGGAGCCTGCTTCAGATTCTGTCTCCCTCTCTCTCTGCCCCTCCCCCACTCACGTTCTGTCTCAAAAATAAATAAACATTAAAAAAAAAAAAGAGCTAGTTAAAAGGTTGAGAAGATTTTTAATTCTTTGTGTGCGTTTTCACTTAAGGTTTTACCTTCTGGTGTAAAGGTCTGAGGAGGACCACCAGTCCATTACTTATTGTTTTAGTTTTAAGTCATCAAGGAAAAAGAATCAAAGAACCAATCTGCTGGTTAGAAATATCAAACATAGTTTTTTTCCTGGTGACTTGATTCCATAATGATGTATACAATTCCCACAGAAACGTTATAGTTATTGTTTGGTATGAATTTGAAGTATTTGACCTACTTACCACAAGATAGAACCTCTCATCTTTGATCTTACATAGGAATTTCTTATTCACATTTCTCTACGCTGTGAATCTAAAAATAAAAACTAAAACAAAAAATTGCTTTTTAATTAGCCTGTTTTTTGATAATTGTATTGTGCTACAGCTAATATTTACCTTTGCATTAAAAAAACAAGCAACAAAAAATAAAATGTAATGCCTTTAAGGTGATATGTGTAGTGTTTGCAAAATTGTGTTTGAGGTATGTGATACATAAAATTCTTTCTTAGGCCAAAACTCTAGAGGGCAGGAATCAGGTTGTGAACATGTTCTTATTGAACCTATAAGTTATCACATAAATATGAGAGGTGACCATCATTAAATCAGGCTGTCACTGATTTTGCAATAGAAATGACCTCTGAAGTTTTTAGATTTGATTTCTGGCAATTGTGAATATTTATTAGTTCTTAGAGCCTTCGTTTAAGGCAGCTTATAAATACAGTGTCATCTGTTACTTGGATTTGTCATATTCACAATCTACTTATATGCAATTAGAAGAATAAAAAATATCTTCAACTTTTCAAGGTCATGGAAAATTAACTGCATTTAGAAACAATTTTCAGTCTTTTAAAACATAAATATGAATTTGCATTTAAATGCTCTTTGCCAGGATATTCTCTAATCTTGGATTGGTAAATATAAATATCTTTCTATAAGACTTAGTTAACAATGTAAACCTGCAGAGAATCGGCATTGTCTGCACCTGAAATAATAATTGTGGAACTAGTTGTAGTTATAAGTTGCTCCTGTTTCTTTTGTTGCTACTACATTTATTGAGAGCTTGTCCAAAGACTATTTTTTTTGATATTAGGTTCTATTATTAACCCATTTTGCAGATGTGAAAGCCAAGTCACAGTTTAAAGAACTTTCTCAAGTGTTCACTATTAGTGGTTATCACTAGGAAATCAGGGAGACTGACTTGAGAGCTTTGAAGTTTGTTTTATGATTTTTCATGGTGTGTTACAAACATACTTTTGTAGGGAAGAATCTCAGTGAAGATACAATTCAGTTGTTTGAATTTTGACCAATGTTTTTGCTTAATTCACTCTGCTTACCTCTTCTTGCCTTGATTACTTTAGTAGCCTCCCAGCCATTAGTCTCCTCCCTCTAATCTAGCCTTACTGGATTTTCTAACACAATTGAATTCTCTGTATTTCTCTAAAGATATCATGTTATTTCTTGCCTGTTTGCCTTTGTAGGTGCTGTTACTTCTTCATGGAACATCTACTTTCCCGGCTAACTATAACCTCTCTTTTGAGGGAGAGAGTGCAGTTGGATTTTCATTTCATCTTCTACCTTGAAAGTCCATCTTGCTAAGGTTTTACCGATAAGGAGCAGTCTAAAATGGTTGCACCTAATATTTTCCTAAACTCTTGCTTCTAATGAAAGAAAAGACTAACAATTAGTGCTGCTTATTAAAAATACAGCTTGGTGTATAGTTCATAACAGTGGCAAACAAACATGTCACTATTCCATTTTATACTTGACTAAACCTGCCTTTTTAGATCTTTTAATTTCAATATTGTTGAAGTAGCCAAAGGCACATATTTTCTATACAGTTTTAATGCCTAATGTAGTAGTCATCTACTCAATGTAGTAGTTATTTTGGGAAAGAAATCTTAAAAACATTTTTTTAAAATTAAGTAAGAAGAGAAATAGATTTTTAAATGTTAATTTATTTTGAAAACGAGAGAGAGTGTGAATGGGGGAGGGATGGAAAAAGAAGAAGAGAGAAAATCCCAAGCAGGCTCCACACTGTTAGCATGGAGCCCAATGCAGGGCTCCATCTCATGAACTGTGAGATCATGACCTGAGCCAAAATCAAGAGTTGGATGCTCAACTGACTGAGCCACCCAGATGCCCCAAGAAGAGAAATAGTTTTGCTTAGTTTATAGTCTGTATTAATGTCATATATTCAGTACATAATCTTTTAGAAGCCAGTAAAATACATAGTAGTCATTAATAAGCAGTGACTACAGAAAGCAATGACTGCTTGTATTCTAGAAGTGTCATGGATGAGTCCATATGCTATAACGTGGTTTTGGAATCATTATCATTGTAAAATCATTATTCTTTTGCATAATGCATTAAAAAATGGCTCAAAGTAAAACTTGTCCTTCAGAGTCATTTTATATATTAAAATATCCAGTTTATATTCAACATATAATACCAAAGCAAAACTATCCTTGACTGTCAAGGAAAGGAGGAGAAAATAGAACAAGTGATATCATCTAGTGTAGTTCTGTAAAAATGTTTTGAAGTTAAAATGTATCGAAGGTCAAATACAAAAGCATTTTCTCAAAATGAGGCCTTATACTCTTATTCAAACCAACTAATTAAACATTAAATGGAAAAAGTCTATTAAATATTACATTAATTAGTATATCTTTATACTCTTCCATAGGTTAAAATTACCAAACTGTGAAACTAAGTCTTCTCTTTTCCCTAAGGACTACAAAGGGAGATTTTAATTAAGCTTTGCTATATTAAGAATTTCCTTGGTTTTAAAAAGCTACTTATTTTACTATAACTTTTCTAAGTGGTTACCTAAATAAAGATAGCTTTATGTAGGGCTTGGTAATTTTGTGGTTAATATATGCCAAAAAATAGGTATTTAGTTCCTGAGGCATATGTCACCAGCAATATTCAGGCAAGATATTGAATCATTTGGTATTTTGCAATATGTATAAGTAACAGTAAATTCTAAAAACAGTATGATTAAAGGCAGCATCCTTTTGTGAAACTGATATTAATGGAGTTTATTTTCTTTACTTGTTTTCCACCTCATTACAGAAAGGATTTCAAGTGGCAAATTAATTTTCCTATAATGGGAGTAATATTTATTTAGTCATCAAAAAACATTAAGTACCTACCATATGCCAAGCACTGTGCTATATGCTGCTTATACAGAAATAAAACATATATTCCTTTCCTCAAGAAGTGTGCAGTTTAGAGGAAAAATCAGACAAGTTAACCAGCAAGTACAGTACAATGTGAGTATAATAAAAATTATGAACTCTGTTATATATGAGGTGATATACTAAGCACATTATAGGCTATTGTTTTCTATTTTTTAATCAGGAAATTAATGTTTAGTAACATTAGGTAACTCCTCCCGGGTAACCTAGTAAATGGTAAATGGTATAATCAAAATTTAAACTCAGGTGTGTCTGACTCCAAAGTGTTTTCTTGCTGTGTACTGACTGAAAAGCGTTAAGGACACAGTGATGAAGAGGATTTTATGGGGACACTGAGGCAGGTGTGCTAATGTAGGACATTAGATTGTGGAAGGGGATGTTTACATTTTTAGAGTTTAGAAGATTAAATAGGAATTAGCCAAGAGGAGCAGGAAAAGCATTCCAACAGAGAGACTACCATGTACAAAATCATGGAGATGAGAAAGCATATTCCATTTGGGACTTGTCTGGCTGACTCTTACTTCTCTGAATAAAGAAGGGTAAACCTCAAGAAAGACCAGAGAAATAACCCAGAAGTCATTCACTCATTCATTTGTTCAGTCAGTATCGGGCATTGTAGGTTTTGTATTCACACATCTCTGGGAAGATACTGGAATTTTTATTATTTTCTTTCCTTTTCTTTTCTTTTCCTTTCTTTTCTTTTCTTTTCTTTCTTTTTTTTTTTTTTTTGATACTGGAATTTTTAAAATCACAAGTTGTTTAATGCCAGTAATGTTAAACAAAATGCCCCATAATCAGGAAACAGAAGAGCTTTATGTTCTTTCTTCTGCTCTATAATTTGTGTTTTATTTGGCTTTTAGAACAATGGCTTCTAAATTGTAAAATTTTTTTGTCTTTTCTCATCTTTTCTTTCTTATCATTTCCTCTCGTCATGCTACCTGATGCCAACCTGTGTGGAGATTTTAGAACTGAAGACTGCCTAAAGTGTTCTCATTTTAACTATACTTAAATCTTATTTTCTTCCTAAAGCTTTATGAAAGGATAAGTATGTTTCTGTGTATCAGTGTCTACTGCGTGAACTTATCTTTCAGAGGATAAATATACTAAAAGTACTAAAACTGATGCTTTCAAAGCAAAGACATATTTGGAGAGATAGAAGCACATCAAACTGCCGGATGGATATACAAGACAACACAAGACCAAAACCCAGATTAGAAATATAAACTTTAGGAAGTTAGGAATGGTTTTTCTGAGTCAGAAGGAGTGATGTTTATTATTAGACACATTTATTCAGTGAGAGAATTTTTAATTTACTTTCTTCTTTACAATCTAAAGACATAGACTTCAACACTTATTTCAAATTCAATGTTATCTTCAACTAGAATTTCCCAGAGGTCAGCTGGGTGTAATTATCCCCTTCCCTGAACTCCCAAGTATTTTATCTGTATCTTTTTAGAAAACATTCAATAATTCCTTCCTTTTTATATGTCATTATATACATATTTTATCTCCTCTGTTAAACTGTATGTACCTTCCTTGCAGCAAAATTCATGTTTGATCCATAGCACTAAGCTTTGTATGTATAAGGCACTGAGCTAATACTTAATGAATTAAAGCACAGCATCCATATCATAAACTAAATCATTAGAGCAGTGTTTTGTACAGTGTGGGACATGACTTACTTCAGAATCATCTGGGATGTTTTGTTAAAAATGCAGGTTCTTGTGCTTCTGTCCACACCTCCCGAATGAGAATTTCTTTGGTTTCCAAGAATCTTGTTTTGAGTAAAAGCCCTAGGTAATTATGATGCACACCAGAGTTTGAGAACCCACTGCATTAGGGAGAATGTAAAAATCCAAATTAAAATTTAGGTTACAGGAGGGGTGCCTGGCTGACTCAGTCAATAGAGCATGTGACTCTTGGTCTTGGGGTCTTGAGTTCAAGTCTCATGTTGGATGTGGAGCCTAAAAAATAAATAAAATTGAGATTACATGAAATTGAAAATGTGCCTAATGTTAAAACATTTCATACAAAGCAGAGCATAAAATAGAAGAAAAAATGAATAGGAAGATATTTTCAATGTAGTTTTTCTGTCAAGATCGATGTTGTGTTTTGGAACTTTAAGTTTTAAAAAGCATATATAGATGTAAATGATTTGAATATTAATGGCCATGTTTTGTGAATACATTTGAAGTAAAGCACCATGGTTTTATAACTAAAGACTAAGAAAAGATGTGTTGAATGTTCTAATCTGCATAGAAGTCTTTTAGGGTATGATTTCATATACTATAGTTTGGGATTAATAGTTTTATTGTAAGAAATAGTGTGGTTTAGGGGTGCCTGGGTGGCTCAGTCAGTTAAGCATCTGACTTCAGCTCAGGTCATGATCTCACACTCCGTGAGTTCGAGCCCTGCATCAGGCTCTGTGCTGACAGCTCAGAGCCTGGAGCCTGCTTCAGATTCTGTGTCTCCCCCTCTCTCTGCCCCTCCCCTGCTCATGCTCTGTCTCTCTGTCTCAAAAATAAATACAAACATTAAAAAAAAAAAGAAATAGTGTGGTTTAGATAACATTTAACAATACATATTTTTCCTTAACAACACATTGTGTTTTAGATTTACTTGTCATAGAGTGTTTTTATCTGTGATTTTGAAAAATATGGAACTATTGATAGAATGCCAGTTATCTTGGAATAAATATGCATTATTAAAATTGATAAAGGCTAGGATAAGTTGTAGGAAGGAAGTTCAGTATAGATTTTCATCCAGGTAGTTCTTTTTTTTCCTAATGTGATATACAGTGGTTTTATAAACTTAAACTGTTTTTATAGTGGGAGTAAAGATAAAAAATGCTTAAGTAATGCTTGTAATATAGGGCACTGATCCTGGTAATTTGCATATATTAATTCACTTAATTCTCACAACAGCCAAAAGAAATAGGCATTTAATACAGGTAAGGAAACTGAGGTACTAAGTAAGAAATTTGCCCCAAATTCACACTGGTAAGTGGCTAAGATATGAATCCATATGGGGTAGCTTCATGGTCAACACTCAACCACTTTTACAATAATGTTGTTTTTTTAAACTAGCAATTACTTCGGCGTTGTCTTAGTCATTATTAGCATTTTACAGAAATAAGATGACAAATGTTTCCAAGTAAAAATTTTAAACAAATTCAGCCTACATCTAAGCATTATCTTTTTAAAATTGTGTTAATGCTATTCTTGCTTTTACTTATTGTATATAGTAATATTGACGTTTCTTAAAATTAGTTGGATGTCAAAGGATTCTTTTAGCGTGTCATTTTGATGTTTGTGATAGTAGTAGATGATCATTTGTAGTAAAATTAAAAAAAAATGTGTTAGGGGGAATACTTAAGCACTGATTGATCCAAGTGAAAGTCCAGTAACTTTAATTTTTGGAAGCTATTGGAACACTTAACAGATTTTTATGAAATAAAAAAGCTAGATAAATTTGCATAGTGATGATTTGAAATTTGTATATAAAAGATATTCCATAATATATATTCTTCAATAATATATATTCTTTCTGATAAAGGTTATTATAAGGTTTTTCTCTATAAAAAGTGCATTTTTATTGATGTTTTTGTGGTACACATGAATAAAATATTCCTGATTTGTGTGATTTCCTTATTTTTAATTATATAAACTGATCCCTTTAGGTGTCATTAATTGCTTTGCTTCAATAAATGCTGAAGATGATTTAACCTTGTAAAAATATCTAACTTATGAATGCTATATATTAGGCCCTTGAAGGGTCCCTAATTTTACATGGGAAAAGATGTTTCTTATACTTTTATCTTTTGATCTCTATATATTTTTTGTTAATAGTGGAAAAAGAATGAACATCATTTTTTTATGCACAAGATGTTTTTATTTTCTAAATTTGACACAAGTATGAAACTTACTTTACGGAAGTTTTAAAAATGTAAATCAAAGACTTGATTGTGCTACTAAAGTACCATTTACCTGATGGCTAGGGGTCGTTAAGTATAGTTAAGAGGAGTGCCTAATAAGTACCTTTAGAGATTTAATAACTGTTGAAAGAATGATAATGTCCTATTTATCAAACAGAATTTTATTCTATATAGAGTTTTCTACTAGAATATAAGCTTCATGAAGGCAGGGACTTTGTTTTGCTCACTGTCCTATCTTTAATACCTAGAATACTGAATGCTTAGTACGTAGTAGGTTTTCATTCAATAAGTACATGATGACTAATTGAATATATGCTTACACATTTTTTAAATTGTGGTAAAACATAACAATTAACATGTTTTGAATAGTATTTTTATTTCTGATTAAAGAAACCTGCTCATTGTAGGAATGTTTGAAACTGCATGCAAGAACAGAAAAATTGCTTGTATTTTGCCACTTCAAATAGCCATTCTTTAGGAATATTTTTCTCAATTTTTTTTTAATGTTTGTTTATTTTTGAGGGAGAGAGAGAGAGCATGAGCAGTGCAGAGAGAGAGGGGGACAGAGGATCCGAAGTGGGCTCCATGCTGACAGCCGAGAGCCCAGCTCTGGGCTCAAACTCACAAACCATGAGATCATGACCTGAGCAGAAGTTGGCTGTTCAACCAACTGAACCACCCAGGCACTCCCATTCCTTTTTTATGCAAATATATTTATAACTAAATGGAGATCATACTTACATATATGTCAATTTTTATGTCCTGCTTTTTTTTCATTTAACACTTTCAAGTGAGCATTTTCATTAAATGTTCCTTGAAAACATAATGTATAAGGGTTGCAAAGAGTCTAAGTGTTGTTTTGGTCAAAGTCCACAGTAGTAAATACATTTTACTTTGTGATTAAGGCTACACATAAGTATTTAATTGTATTAAAAAGTTGTAGAGCAGTAGTTACTAAGTGTGATGCATTCTGATATTTTTTTTTATAATTTAATTTTTGAAATATACTTGTCACATCCCTCCCTCCAAAACTGATTTTGCATTTCAGCAATGAGTTGCAGCCTGAAGTTGGAAAAATACTGTTCTCTTGTATGAGTACGCTGTAATTCAGTAGTGCCCCTCTTTATCGGACAGATTTGATTCTTTCCAATTTGGGGCCAGTAGGTATAAGTATTTAAAAGCATATGAGAGCATATTTACCAAGTAACTCATGCTGGCTGTAATAAATTATTGCTAAGGTGATACAATGTAAAAAGTCTTCTTTATCATTTTAATATATGTCCTTTCAGATTTTTTTCTATGCAAAGATGAGATGCATTCTTAAATTATTAAAGTTATTTTTATGCCCCTCAGTAGAGTTTAATAACTTTCTTTACATTGGTCCTGGGCATTTCATATTTTTGTTAACTTTTTACCCAGCTTTATTGAGATATAGTTGACACAATATTGTGTAAGTTTAGGGTGTACAACATGTTGATTTGATATATTTATATATTGTAAAATGACTTTCAGATTTTTCTATGCATTCATTCATAATCACCATAGTAAATCTGGTTACCCTCTGCCACCACACAAAGTCAATATGATATTATTGACTGTATTCTTCATGTTGTACATTACATGTCCATGCAGTGGCCATTCTTATACATAGATCTTTGTGCACATCTACATATACTATTGTAGAATAAATTCTTGGAATTAAGTCTGTTGGAATATAGGGTATGCACGTTAAAAAATGTCATTTAATTCTTCAAATTATCCTTCAGAAAATTTATATCAGTTTGCACTGTATCTGATAGTTTATGAGGGAAAAGATTTTCCCCTGCTGTTAACACTAGATATTTTCTTTTTTCTTTTTTTTAAAGTAGTGTAGTTGACATACAATATTAGTTTCAGATGTATAACATAGTGATTTGTCATTTATATATATTACAAAATGATTACCACATTAAATCTAGTTACCATTTTCACATACATAGTTATGATATCATTGACTATATCTCCTGTGCTATACTTTATATCCTTGTGATTTATTTATTTCATAATTGGAAATTTGTGCCTCTTAATCCCTTTCACCTTTTTTACCCATCCCCCTACCCCTTCCCTTCTGACAACTCCAGTTCTCTGTATTAGTCTCTTTTTTGTTTTTCCATTCCACGTGTAAGGGAAATCATGTATTTTCTTTCTCTGACTTATTTCACTTAGCATAATACTCTCTAGGTCCATCCATGTTGCAAATGGCAAGATTTCATAATTTTTATGGCTGAAGAATAATCCCATTGTGTGTGTACACACACACACACACACACACACACACACACACACACATATTTTTGTCCATTCATCTGTGGACACTTAGGTTGCTTCCCTTTTTTGGCTAATTCTGCAGTGAACAGTAAATTTAGTGCTAATTCTGCAGTGAACATAGGGATGCATATATCTTTTCAAGTTAGTGTTTTTATTTTTTTGGAGGGGGATAAATACTCAGAAGCGGAATTGACAGATCATATGGTAGTTCTATTTTCAATTTTAATCCATATTGTTTTCCATAGTTGCTGCACCAGTTTACATTCTCACTAACAGTACATGAAGGTTCCCTTTTCTCCAGTATTTTTATCAACACTTGTGATTTTTTTTTTTTTTTTTTTTTTTTTTTAGCTACTCTGACAAATGTGAGAGTTTGTTCTGTACTGGTTTGTTTTTTGTTTTTTGTTTTTTTTTGAGAGCGTGTGCACATGCATGAGTGGGAGAGAGGGGCAGATAGAGGGGGAGAGAGAGAATCCCAAGCAGTCTCCACACTGTCAGCATAGAGCCCAACGGCCCAACGTGGGGTTCAATCTCATGAACCATGAGATCATAACCTGAGCTGAAATCAAGAGTCATACACTTAACCAACTTAGCCACCCAGGTGCCCCATTCATTATATTTTTTATTTGAATTTCCCTGATGATTTGTGATATTAAACATTTTTTCATGTGTCTTTGGGCCATATGTATGTCTCTGGAAAAATGTCTATTCTGTTCCTTTGCCCATTTTTTAATTGGCTTGTTTTTTTGGTGTTAAGTTTTTTGAGTTCTTTATATATTTTGGTTATTAGCCCCTTACTGACATCATTTACAAATATCTTCTCCCATTCACTAGTTTGACTTTTCGTTTTGTTGGTAACACGGATATTTTCAACCTCAATTTTTGCCAATCTGATGAAGAAAACTTATCTGTTCAATTTGAATGTATGGGTTTGGAATCTTTTCATATGCTTATTGTGATTTGTATTCTATGAATGCTTATTTATATGCCTCTGTATGATTGATTTGTAGGAAATTTTTTTTAATGTTTACTTATTTATTTTGAAAGAGAGAGCATTAGTGGGGGAAGGGTAGAGAGAAAGAGAATCCCAAGCAGGCTCTGCACTGTCAGTGCAGAGTCCAACGTGGGGCTCAATCTCACAAATTGTGAGATCATGACCTGAACTGAGATCAAGAGTCAGACGTTTAACTAACTGAGCCGCCCAGGCATCCCCGATTTGTAGGAAATCTTTATGTATTATGGATATTAGTCTCTTGAGTGTTATGTGTTGCAAATGGCTTCTTCCAGTGTACAAAATATCTTTTGAACCTTTACTATGGAATCTACTTGATGAAATCAGCTATTTTTTTTCTCTATGACTTCTGGGATTTGAGCCATGTTTTAAAGTGTATAATTAACCTTCCCCATCTATTAACGTTTTTATCAGGATATTGATAGCTTTTTATGTTTATTCTTTGAGAGTTAATTTTTGTATTGGATACTGTTCCATTAAGCTACTTAAAATTGATACATCTAATCATACTTCTGATAATAACTCATAATTAACAAGATTAGTGAGTTTCTGATGGGATTCTAATTTTGTTAAAATGCTTGCAATGATAATAAATATAGTTGGCTAGAGCATGACCATAAGATTTGTAAGTTGGAGTAAGGGTAGATGTTTTTTGGGTAGGAAAACATTTGAACAAAAGTGAAGATTTCTCAGCCAACTTCATGGCCAACCTGATTAATTTGAAACATAGTATTAGATGTTTGACAAATTCTTACCTCGTTGACATTTTCTCTTTTAGAATGTAAAGGGGAAAGGGGTTCCTGGCCTGGGTGGCTCAGTCGTTTAAGCATCTGACTCTTGCACAACTGAGGTCTTGATCTCAGGGTTGTGAGTTCAAGGCCCACATTGGGCGTGAAGCCTGTTTAAAAAAAAAAAAAACAAGAACAACTCGTTAGAATGCAAGGAGGAAATATGTATGTGTTTGAGAAAAAGTCTTGAAAATTGTACACCAAATTATTAGTAACGCTTTTCTTTAGGTGGTGAGATTTCAGATATATTTTAGAACTTTTTCTATTTACAGTTAATTTTTTTAATCAAAAAATGTTATTCAGTAAAAATAATTTAGGAGGAGGTAAAGGATATAATGAAGGATGCTACTGCTCTGGTCTATTTATAGTCGTCAATGAAGAAGAATTGCTTGGTGGGTAGGAATGAAAGAAACTTTTGGAGACAGAGTGACCATATCATTATAGAGTTTGTTATAGCTAAGATGGAGAATTCTAGAAGGAGTTGCATACATACATAATCTAGATTGTAGGAAGAAAACTTTTTTTTAAGTTTATTTTGAGAGAGACAGAGAGACAGAGACAGAGAATGAGCAGGGGAGGGGCAGAGAGAGCCGGAGACACAGAATCCGAAGCAGGCTCCAGCTCTGAGCTGTCAGCACAGATCCTGACATGGGGCTTGAACTCATGAGTCATGAGTTTAACCCAGCTGAGCCACCCAGGTACCCCTGTAGGAAGAAAACTTTAAAGAAATGAATAAAAAATACAGTTGTGACCTTATGACTTGAGACTAGGAAAGTTGGGAAACACTCAAAAATAATTGTGAAATTGTATAAGTATAGATTATGGTTATGATTTTTTAAAAGGCAGAAGCAACTGAAACTACGTTGACTCCACTTGGAACAATCTTAGTTCAGGTTTTAAAAGGATATTTATAGAAGATTAGAATATAGAAAAGTGACGCAAACATTTAAGTGTCAGAACAGCTCAAATCCAGAATTTACAGATTTAGGGAATATGTGAAAGATAATTTTAAGATTTTATAATTCAATTCAGAAACAAGAATAAAGAAGATATATGCCTACTTAATATTAGCAGCTCCTATTTTTTTTCCATATTTTCTGTCAAGGAGAGCATTCTGTATGCTCTAATAAAAAAATCATTTGGTAAAGGAGAATTCAAGTCCAATATAGATGAAATTAAGAAAGCATCTAACTGTTCAATAATGACTTTATTCCTTAACCTGAACTAATTGTATCTGAAGATGCCATGAGAATTTGTAGGTGGGAAAGCCAAACTTTGAGGAATTATTGATATTAGGAAGAATGGAAGTGAGCATCAAGTAAGGACATTGACAATATATTAACCAAATGACACAAAGCTTGATTTTTATGCAAGCAATGAATATAATTTGGAAGTCTGTATTAACAGGGACTTCATAGATTGGTTTAATAAAAAATTTAGTATAATTAAATACATAATCTTGCATTTGGGTTGAAAAATATCAGTTGAAAGAATTGATGAAAGATAATCTAATGGGAGCATTTATGACAAAGGGAATGTTACTATTGGTGAACTTAGTATAAATCAGGAGCATGATTTTACTGCCAAAATTTGATTATTACAGTTTTCTAAACAATGAAGGTTGGTTAGGCTAATACCTGCCATGCATCCAGATTTAGGTACCCCATGTGGGGAGATTGGCATATGTCCAAATGATAGTAGTATCAGCTTTTTGTCATGTAGAAAAGTGATTAGACTTAATCTGAGCCATAAAGCAGCTCTGGGACCAAAGACTGTAGATGGAAAGAAGAATTTCTAGTGTCTACAAAATAACAGGCTGCCTTGAGAGGCAGTAGTTTGTAGTATTTGAGCAAGGCTGACTTACTACCTTAGGATGCTAGAGAGTTTTTAGTTCAAATGAGTTTTGAATGTATTGGTTTTGCAACTTTTTATATACTTATTGACCATGTCTATACATCTTCCTTGGAGAAATAGCTATTCATATCCTTTACCATGTTTTACTTGGGTTTCTTTTATTATTGAGTTGTAAGGGTTCTTTATATATTTTGGATATAAATCTCTCTTTTAGTAATCTCTACACCCAACATGGGGCATGAACTCATGATCTTGAGGTCAAGAGTTGCATGCTCTTCCAGCTGAGTACCTCTGGATAGAAGTCTCTTAGCAGATATATGATCTGCAAATATTTTCTCCCATTATGTGAGTTGTTTTCATTTTATTGATGGTGTCATTTGCAGCATAAATGTTTTAAAATTTTCTGTAGTCCAATTTATATATTTTTTCTTTTATCACTTGTGATTTTGTTGTTGTCTAATTTAGGGTCATGAGGATTTACTCCTGTGTTTTCATCTAAGAGTTTTACAGTTTTAGCCCTTATTTGTAGATCTACGATCCATTTTGAATTTTCATGTATGATAAGGGTAAGAGTCCTAGTTCATTCTTTCACATGTGGATATCCAGTTGTCCCAGCACTATTTATTGAAAGAGACTTCCTTTCCCCATTGAGTTACCTTAGCACTCAGATTTTTAAAGAAATAGCATAATGTTTATTTTTAATAAAAAATATAAAATCTATGTAAGATAAAGTAATGCATGATCCTACCATTCTTCTACAATTTCACTAATTTGTGTATTCTCTTTTTTATTTTTTCAAAGACTTTATTTTTAAGTAATTTCTACACCCAGTGTGGGGCTCGAACTCACAACCCTGAGATCAAGAGTCCCATGCTCCTCCTACTGAGCCAACTGGGCACCACCCCCTGTTAGTTCCCCCTCTATAAACATACAACTTTTGTAGAATTGCAGTTATAGTGTACCAATGATATATTTTGCCTTTTTCACTTAATATGTGAGTATATGATACACAGTTTCCATATTGCTATATGGATTTCCAATTTTTTTTTGTTGCCTAATGTTCCATCTGCAGGCTATATTTAATCAGTCCCTTATTTTGACATTTGGGTTTACTTTAATTTTTTATATTTGAATAAGCACAGTTATAATCTCTGTGCATGAACTATTAGCCTTACATTGGATAATCTTAGATTTCTGGAAGAATTTCTTCTGAACATATACTGAAAATTGTCTAGAGGCTAGTTACATAATTTTGATTTGGGGAGTTCTGGGGGGTGTATGTGTTGCTGTTGGCTCACTGGATATAACAATAGCAGCTAATACCTCTGACTGTGGGTCAGAAAATGTGCCAAATAGTTTGTGTGCATGGTTGTATTTAATTTTCCTACAAATTCTGTTACATGAGAGATTCAAGACTTAGAGAAGTTTGGTAACTTGGTGAAAGTTGTATAATTAATAAGTGGCAAAGAGGACAAACAGGGCTGTGACTCCAAACTCCATTGACTCCCATATTGGGCATAAACAATTATAATGGCAAAGTTCCTTCAGTAGTGAACTATATTAGATTAGGTGTTTTGTGCAGAAGTTCTCTGAATATGTATGAGTTGTTAAGTACCAATGCATTATTGGCCCAAGATATGTTTTTAAAAAAATGAGAATCCAGAAATTAACTTTTTCCCTGTAGATTTAATAATTTATTCTTGGAGCCCTTGAACTAATCATTTTACATTATTCACTTTGTGTGGCATTGCTATTCCTAAGGGTCTAGAGAACATACATAACCAATACAGAAACTGTTTCACTCAATGAATAAATGCTCTCTGTATTAAGAAAAAAATGGAGGGGCAGTTGGTTAAGATCAGACTCTTGATTTCTGCTCAGGTAGTGATCTTATGGTTTGTGGGATCGAGCCCTGCATTGGGCTCTGTGCTGACAGTGTGGAGCCTGCTTGGAATTCTCGCTTTCCTTCTATCTCTGCCCCTGCCCTTCTCTCTCTCTTCCAAAAATAAACCTTTAAAAAAATGTTAAAAAATCTGAAAAAAAGAAAATGGAAAATGAATTAGAAATTTTTAATACAAAATTTCTTGATGTAAAGATACACATTTTAGTATTTGGGGGAGAACATACAAAATAGCATTAAAATTTTTTTTGTTTATGTTTGTTTATTTTTGAGAGAGCACTGAACGCGTGTGCGCACGCACACTTGGGGGAGAGGCAGAGAGAGGGGGAGACACAGAATGTGAAGCCGGCTCCAGGCTCTGAGCTGTCAGCACAGAGGTGGACGTGGGGCTCGAACTCCACGAACTGCAAGATCATGACCTGAGCTGAAGTTGGCTGCTTAACCTACTGAGCCGCCCAGGTGCTTCCACAATAGCCTTTTTTTCATGTTGATTTATTTTGAAAGAGAGAGTGCAAGAGGTGGGGGGGGGGGGGGGGGGGGGGGGGGGCGGCGGTGGAGAGAATACCAAGCAGGCTCCATGCCCAGTGCTGAGTCTGATGCAGAACTCCGTCTCATGACCTCGAGATGATGATCTGAGTGATATCAAGAGTCCGATGCTTAACCGACTGAGGCAGCCAGGTGCCCCTACACACTAGCATATCTGATCAAGACATCGTGGTCTCATGTATATATTTAGTTAGTAGTGTCCAGCTATCATAGCTATTTCAATTGTAGAATTATTGAATGTGTTTAGTATTTGAAATAATTATCTACAACTCATTATTATAGCCTGAAATAGAGGAAAATCACAATTATGAGAATAAAATGATGCTTAAAAGGAAACAGTAATTTAGAAATGCTACTAGTCTGAAAAAAATGCTTCTGTCACATTCAGAGATAGCAGTTTTCTTTAAAGCATGTAAATGCCAGTTCTTTATACAAACTTATTCCAGGTTTCTATTTTTGTAGTCTTTCAGCACATCTAACTGGGTAAAGTCTTTTCCTTGATTTTCATCCAAAGAGACTATTTCCTCAAGATTAACAAGGCGACTGGAGTTATTTGTGTGCCCTAGACAGAAAAATGAGCCTCTTCAATTTGGTAGAATAGTACTCTTTCATCAAGGTGTAGCTTCAAGAGGGATTCATATGTAATTGTGAGGAAATAATGGTAAATTTACTTAGCAGAAGCAGTCCATTTCACCAAATGCCAATTCCCTGAATTGCTTCTTTTTAGTTAGAGTCAGTTGACCAGTTTCCATGTTCTTAGTAACATTTAAAAGAATGTTCAGTTTGTTTTTACTCTGATTCCTTGCTAGTGTTGAGAATTTTTCATATTTAAGGATACAATTGCAATGAATGTATTATCAGGGAGACTTTGAAGATTTTAAGCCTCGTTCTTCCTTTCTCTGTCTCTCACTCTCTGGTGACATAGCAGGGGGTTAGGGCAAGCAAATTGAACACTCCTTTGTATGCTACTATGAAGGCAAATCCTAGCAAGTAAGAGTTAAAGTGAATTCAGCCTTTAGATAAAATGAATTTTAGTAAATTTGCTTATGACCAATGACCAGAGCTCACCCAACAAGCTGAATTAATCCTGACAATGAGGTGGCAGATGCTTGTTATGTTGCCTTTGTATCCTCAAAATGTAGAATTTTTGTAATAACATTCCACAAAATGGACTATCTCAAACCTATCATATAAAATGTACCTCTGTTTTATACTGAAAGATTGCCTGGTAAATGCAGTTAAATGACTTTTCCTCTTTTATGACTGTAGACTTTTACATTTCTAACCTCGGTCTCACTGGAGCTCAAGCCTGTTATTTCCATGAGAACAGAGTAGACATACTCACTTTTCTTTTTCCTTTTTTAATTTTTTAAGTTTATTTATTTTGAGAAAGAGAGAGAGACAGAGACAGAGAGCATATGGTGAAGGAACAGAGAAAGGGAGAGAGAGAATCCCAAGCAGGCTTTGCACTGTTGGCCCGGAGCCCAACACGGGGCTCAATCTTATGAACCATGAAATTATGACGAGAGCCAAAACCAAAAGTCAGACACTTAACCAACTGAGCCACCCAGGTGCCCTGACATACATTTCATTTCAGTTTATAAAAATCAAGATTCTGCCTCTTTCCTCATCAAATAGCACCTCTTTAGTATTTCTCATACTTATCTCATTCTTTTCCATCCCCATTTCTATTCAGTTATCTTCTTCCATTCTGACACTTTTATGAAATGTGTCCCAGATTTTCTTTCTAGTCTTACTGGAACCACCTTAGTGCAGGGGTTCTTTACTCTACCTTCTAGTTGTTTTTCTACTCACATTCTTCTCTATTAGTGGTTTAAATTTGCACTGCTTTCACTATGTGTCTCTCTGAGATAATCTCAGGAACTGCACAAATTCACTAGCTGACCTCTCTGTCTCAATGTACAATGTTGTATCAAAAAAAGAATCAACTATGATCCTATAGTGCCCCCCAACCCCACCTCTGGCAACCACCAATCAGTTCTCTGTATAAGTATGGTTTTTGTTTTTGTTTTTTTATTTTTAATTTTTATTTAATTTATTTTTTAAATTTACACTCAAGTTTGTTAGCATATAGTGCAACGATGATTTCAGGAGTAGATTTTTTAATGCCCCTTACCCATTTAGCCCATCCCCCCTCCCACAACCCCTCCAGTAACCCTCTGTTTGTTCTCCATATTTTAGAGTCTCATGTTTTTCCCCCCTCCCTGTTTTTATATTATTTTTGCTTCGCTTCCCCTATGTCCATCTGTTTTGTTTCTTAAAGTCCTCATATGAGTGAAGTCATATGATTTTTGTCTTTCTCTGACTAATTTCACTGAGCATAATACCCTCTTGTCCATCCACATAGTTAGTTGCAAATAGCAAGATTTCATTCTTACATTGCTGAGTAATACTCCATTGTATATATATACACCACATCTTCTTTATCCATTCATCCATCGGTGGACATTTGGACTCTTTCCGTACTTTACCTATTGTTGATAATGCTGCTATAAACATTGGAGTGCATGTGTCCCTTCGAAACAGCACACCTGTATCCCTTGGATAAATACCTAGTAGTGCAATTGCTGGGTCGTAGGGTAGTTCTATTTTTAATTTTTTGAGG